>NC_089491.1:118165808-118174305 GCF_036850765.1 Saccopteryx bilineata
TTGGTGCATATATATATATATATATATATATATGTTGTATCTTCTTTTTTTATAAATTTTTATTAATTTTAATGGGGTGACATCAATAAATCAGGGTACATATATTCAAAGAAAACATGTCCAGGTTTTCTTGTCATTCAATTATGTTGCATACACATCACCCAAAGTCAGATTGTCCTCCGTCACCTTCTATCTAGTTTTCTTTGTGCCCCTCCCACTTCCTCTCTTCCTCCTTCCCTCCCCCCCATAACCACCACACTCTTGTCCATGTCTCTTAGTCTCCTTTTTATGTCCCACCAACGTATGGAATCCTGCAATTCTTGTTTTTTTCTGATTTATTTATTTCACTCTGTATAATGTTATCAAGATCCCACCATTTTGTTGTAAATGATCCGATGACATCATTTCTTATGGCTGAATAGTATACCATGGTGTATATGTGCCACATCCTCTTTATCCAGTCTTCTATTTTTTTTACAATGATTAAAGCCTTTAAGCAAACTCTTGGCCAGTACAGCAAGAATCCATAAAAGAGTAGTGTCTTTAACATGTTCACCAAGTCCAAGTTGCCACCATCACCATTCCAAATCCCTGCAAATGCAACCCAACCCCAGTTCAGTCTGTTAGGAGCTGTCATAAGGAGCAGGAGTCCAGGAAAAGTCCACATCCAGGAAAAGACAGCATGGCACTGGAATTGTTGTCACCATTCTATACTTTGCATCTCATGTCCAAGTCCCAATGACCACTGCTTCTAGCTGATAATGATTCAGATAGACTGCAAAAGCCATCTGCAGCATGTGTGGAGATGGAGCTTCTGTTCTCCTCTGCCTGGAGAGATGAGACCAGGTTGCCTTTCCCTGGAGATCTGAGACTGTGGCGTGGTAAAGAGAACCTTGGGATACACTAAGCTGGGTGGCAAAGACAGATTCATAATAGAAGTTGGCAAAAGGGGGAAAGAGAGCTCTAAATTAGGAGTAGGTCCCAGCCTGAAATATAAGTGGGGCATTGAGGTAGCAGGAATAAAAAAAAAACACTATTTATTAAACAAAGCAGCAGAAAATAGGACTATCAACACCCAGACCAGAGATCTTCGAGGGAAGAATAAAAAACCTGACTATTCAGGCAAGACATAGTTAAGTGGCCCTTGTGCAAGTGAGATCAGTTTACCTGCTTCTTGGAAGAAATACCCTAGGGTCATCCACAGTGTCGTAGATGGGGCCAATAGCCCTGGCCACCCTCAGCCTTCAGTGGCAAACCCCAGCATTCTGGGCAAGGTTAGGTCATAGGTGGCTAGCGCAGGGCTGGAAGAGATTGAACCCTCCCTTAGAGGAGTGAGGGGGAAGCCTACCTTCCAGTGTCCCTTTTTCCTCACAGCAAAGGCATGTAAGTCTGGCAGGCTTTAGCTCAATGACCTTCTTTTCCACTATTGAAGCAGGACGCAGCTGGCATCCTATGAGACCCCTTTGGGGCATTGGAGCCTTTATGGGCGTATCCTAAAAGCTGGTACTTCACCTGATCTCTATTGGGCTTTTTCTGCCTCTTGGTATCTTAAAAGCCATGCTCAGAAGAGCTCGCTGAGGGGTTTGAGGATCCCCAACCGCCTATATAAACCTTTTCCGTATATCTGGAGCTATTTGGAAAAAGACAAAACAGTGTTATTAGCTGGGTCAAATAAAAGAAGGTAGAAGTTTGCAGGAGAAAAAGATTTGGCATCTTCTGTTCATCAGCATTCAAAAGAAATTAAAAAAAATTTTTTAATTTAAAATCTTTTAAGTAAAAAGCATGATATGGTAGACCCGTAGGAGTTCCAGGATATGACTCCCCCCTCTTAAATTTTTTTAATTGACCTTAAAATATTTTCTGGATACACTTTAATAATACCTTGACTTTAAAGATTGTAAGAAATACCCATAATTTGAAAGATTTGACAAAATACAGCAAATGCTTTTGCTCCATATGCAGGAGTATTGTCAGTTTAACCAGTTTAGGAAATCCAATAATAGGAAAATGCATATAGACAATGAGCTATAAAATGCTTAGCAGCCTCTCCTGCTCTGACAGAGGTTACTATAAATCCAGAATAGCTATCCACTGTAATGTGGACATAGGACTGTTTGCCAAATGAAGGTATATGAGTAACATCCATTTGCCAAAGTTGTCGTGGTAGGAGTCCTTGAGGGTTAACTCCAAATGAAGGGACATATTGTAGTATAGGACCCCTTAGACAGGATTTCCCAAATGCCATGCTACTTCCAGAGAAAGTTGAAAATGTCTACACAGGTCTGCAGCATTCTGATGAATAGTGTGAGACTGAATTGCTCGACCTGTCATGGTTGCTCCAAATAATTTTCTTTTGGGTAGCTTGATCAACAAGGGCATTCCCTTGTGCTAAAGCTCCAGGGAGCATGGAGTGAGCTCGAGTATGTCCTATAAAACATGGTGCTCTATGTTGACATACAAGTCTTTGAAGAAGGAGGAATTGCTGAAATAGTTCCTCAGCATTTGTCCCTAAGATGGCAGTCTTTATAGTGGAAACACCATAAGTAAATATTTGCTGTCTGTATATAGCTTAAAGGAGAAATATGGCAAATGCTGAAAAGCCATGACAATAGCATATAATTCTAGTCTTTGAACTGAGTTTAAGATGACAGTTTCAGTGTCAAGTTGTCCATTGATTTGCAAAAGCGAGTTGCCCTTTAGTGAAAGTTTCCCAGAACCATTGTTGTTGATCCTTTGAAAAAAGGAACAACAATAATTTTGAGGCTCAAAACCTATAAGCTGTAAGGGTTGCCTATGCCCCTTGATAGTCCAGGAGGCAACAAGATCAAAATATGGAAGTGTATTCCATGGGCTATTAGATGGCTCAATGTACCCAAGCTGTACCTGCTCTTGTACCAATTGAGCAGCTGCCCTAAGTTTCTCCTGAGAAAGGGGCCATTGGTCTACCCATACAGGATTATTTGATTTCCAAGTAATTGGGTCTGCACAATGCATTATTGAGGTAGCAGGAGCTACCAAGGCCCCTATGCTAAATTTTGATATCCTAATCCACACCTTCTGGTATTGGGTGCCACTTCTATGGGGATGAGAATTCCTCGCTGTTCTTTCCCTAGTCCCTTAGTGTGCAAAAATCCCAGATCAAGCATCTGAGTACTGACTAAACCATTAGGACTGACAAGCAACTCTCCTGTATTTTTCAAAACATTTCTACCCCACAAATTAACTGGCCATCCAGGGAGCACATAAGGCTTTTAAAAAATCCAGAATGACCTTCTTAATCTTCCCAATGTATAAAACTAGAACTTCGTTGAGGGGATTTACTCTGCCCTATACCTTGTAATTCTGTGGCTGCTGCGTGAGTGGGCCAGGAAGGAGGACAATGTAGCTTAGCAATAACAGATACATCAGCTCCAGTATCTAAAAGTCCTTTAAACTTATGCACATGTATTGTTAGTTCCATTTCAGGGCATTCCTGACCTATTTTTTTAAATCCATTTGGCAAAATCAGAGGAGCCAAATCACCAATTTTCTTGGGGCCCCTTTTGCAGGATGTGGCCTTAGAAGCAGAATTAGCATCCTTTTACTATCCTTCTTTCTGCCTAAATTAGCTGTGAGACAAATGCTTTTTTTTCTTATTAATTTTAATGGGGTGACATTGATAAAATTGTCTTCTGTCATCTTCTAACTGGTTTACTTTGTGCCCCTCCCCTCCCCTGAACCCATCCCTCTCCTCCCTCCACCAACCTGTAACCCCCACACTCTTGTCCATGTCTCTGAGTCTCATTTTTATGTCTCACCTCTGTATGGAATCATATAGTTCTTAGTTCTTTCTGATTTACATATTTTGCTCAGTATAATGTTATCAAGGTCCATCCATGTTGTTGTAAAAGATCCAATATCATCATTTCTTATGGCTGAGTAGTATTCCATAGTATATATGTACCAAAGCTTCTTAATCCACTCGTCCTCTGATGGACACTTGGGCTGTTTCCAGATCTTTTCTATTGTGAACAATGCTGCCACAAACATGAGGGTGCATTTCTTCTTTTCAAACAGTACAATGCTGTTCTTGAGTATGTTTCTAACAGTGGTATAGCTGGGTCAAAAGTCAGTTCGATTTTTAATTTCTTGAGGAATCTCCAAACTGGTTTCCACAGTGGCTGCACCAGTCTGCATTCCCACCAGCAGTGCAGGAGGGTTCCCTTTTCTCTGCATCCTCATCAGCACTTATTCTGTGTTGTTTGTTTATGAGCGCCATTCTGACTGGTGTGAGGTGATATCTCATTGTGGTTTTAATTTGCATTTCTCTAATGATTAGTGATGTTGAGCATTTTTCTGTATTTCCTCTTTGGAGAAGTGTCTATTCATTTCTTTCGCCCACTCTTTTATTGGATTGTTTGTCTTCCTGGTATTAAGTTTTACAAATTCTTTATAAATTTTAGTTATTAACCCCTTATCAGACGCATTGTCAAATATATTCTCCCATTGTGTAGTTTGTCTTTTTATTCTGTTCTTATTGTCTTTAGCTGTGCAGAAACTTTTTAGTTTGATATAGTCCCATTTGTTTATCCTGTCTTTTATTTCACTTGCCTGTGGAAACAAATCAGCAAATATATTGCTGCGAGAGATGTCAAAGAGCTTACTGCCTTTTTTCTTCTAAGATGCTTATGGTTTCACGGCTTACATTTAAGTCTTTTATCCATTTTGAGTTTATTTTTGTGAGTGGTGTAAGTTGGTGGTCTAGTTTCATTTTTTTGCAGGTAGCTGTCCAATTTCCCCAACACCATTTGTTGAAGAGGCTGTCTTTACTCCAATGTATGCTCTTACTTCCTTTGTCAAATATCAGTTGTCCATAAAAGTGTGGGTTTATTTCTGAGTTCTCAGTTTTGTTCCATTGATCTATATGCCTGTTCTTATGCAAGTACCAGGCTGTTCTGAGTACAATGGCCTTGTAGTATAACTTGATATCAGGAAGTGTGATACCTCTTCAAGACTTAGAAGCAATACTTTGATCTCTTTTACTTCCTCAAATTCTTGGCTAGTCAGCAAGTTTTTGTCAAGGTATTGAAAATATCAATCATAACTCTCCTTTTTTCCATTTCTGCTATTTCGATTCTGTTAAATTTTTATTTCTGAATAACTATCGTAATAAAAGAGCTCTTTTTATTTGTTCCCTGTGTACTATCTTTTTTCTTTCTAATCTCACCACTAAGTATACAGGTAGTAAACCATTCAGTAAGTCATAAAATCAATTTATTCAATCATAACCAGTATTATAAAAAGTAAAATAGACTTGAATACAAACTACTAATGTTTACACATATTGAAAGGTAAGGTATTATTGAGAGAAACTTTTCTTTTAAACATATGTATTGGTTATGACATACAATGCATTTCTTACTATGGGTCATGGTTAAAGAAGTTTATAAAGCACTGTTATCTTATTGATTTTTCAACATTATATTAAATCTTATTTCTTAGCTATATTTAGTAGTAGCTTACTAACTTGAACACTTTATTTTTGTCAAATTGGCAAGGTCACTGATAACTGACAATATGACACTCTTGACTGATTCAATGGCTGCTTTTGCTGTGCTCACCTTTTAAAAATATGTTCTCATTTACAATTCCCCAGCATATACAGGTACACATACACACACCCACTTTCCCCATTTTAATCCCTACTTATCCTTTAGGTTCTCAAACTACCTTCTCAGGACTCTTCTACCAGCTTGTCTACTGTCTCTAAACACATAGCTTTTACTGATATTGTCACTCGTATTAATTACACATGGTTTGATGTCATCGTGTATATTGCATTTTATGACTTTCCTGAATCTCATATCATTTCTATCCACCTAGAATGTAAACACTTAGAAGGCAGGTATCACAACTTGCATCCCCCACAATACATTATATATTATATAATAAGCTCTCAATAAATAACATAATCCACTCATTCAAATCTTTTTTAAAATTCCTCCCTAAGTAAGATACTTTCTACTTCTTGGCATAACTCATTCAAGTCCACTCAAATTTGTATGAGTGTAACAGAGAATTTGTCATTTCAAAATAGTTCATTAGTGCCAGATCTATGTCATGTTATCCACTGAATGTGTAACCCTGGAGTGGGATTTAAGAGCGGCCGACCACATACCACTTGACATCTCAAGTCTTTGATGCCTCCACTTACAGCATGCCTCCTCTCACTATGTCACCAGGCAGAGTTAGTAGCAGCCACCAAAATAACATGAGCTCATGATGTTTCCTATGCAATCAGTAGCACCATGCCAATTTCACAAAACAAAACCAAAAGAGTGTACCACATAATGAAGGTAATTAAAAAATATTTTGTTAGTTCATGCATTCAAATAGTGATGACGCATCACAAATAGGTGAAAGAGGAGAACCAGAAAAGAAAATAAGCATTTATAATCTGTTTTGACAAAGCAGTCAAACATTACTCACATGTTCAGTAGTATCATCAAATTCCCACTGATTGGTATTAAGAAAGTTGGGAGAAAGAAATAAAATAAAAAGAAATAAAGAGAAATTTGTAGCCTGATAAAGGCAATGATGCCCTTGTTAGATTTAAAAGAAAAAGAAAAACAAGCAGTTGAAGCAGTGTGTACAATTAAATCCCAGAGTATAAATGCGTTACGCTGCCACCTTCACTTCTCATTGAAAGCTCAAAAGTAAATATGTTCTGCATTGTTATCACTAAACCAGCTATTTTCCAAATTTCCCCTTAGAATAAATCAAGAAGGCTTAACAAAAGCTAATACACACTACTCTGTGACATTTATTTTCAGTTCTTTCTTAAATTATATCATTAATTGAAGTTACTATTAAGATTAACATCTCTCATTAATATTGGAATCCTATACTCCTGGTGAAGACCTGTAAGATGTAATGAAATTTCAATGAATAGTTAACGAGAAAATATAAGATGGACAGAAAAAAAGGGGAGAGAAGAAAAAGAGAAAACACAAAGAAAATCAGCAAGTTAATAAAGAAAAACAAAAATAAAGGGGGAAAAATGACTAAGAGGCATTTAAGGCATATTTGTTTTATATAATTCCATTAACCACCATAGTCCCAATGAAAAGAGTAACAGAACTAGAGTTCTGTAATGTAATATTACCTAAAAATAGAAGAATAACAAAGCATGATGGTCTTATCAATTTTTCACAATAGCAGACATACAAACAAAAACATAAGCAATGATGGCTTTATTTTATATTATAAGATGTTCTGGCCCTGGCCGGTTGGCTCAGCGGTAGAGCGTCAGCCTGGCGTGTGGGGGACCCGGGTTCGATTCCCGGCCAGGGCACATAGGAGAAGCGCCCATTTGCTTCTCCACCGCCCCCCTCCTTCCTCTCTGTCTCTCTCTTCCCCTCCCGCAGCCAAGGCTCCATTGGAGCAAAGATGGCCCGGGCGCTGGGGATGGCTCCTTGGCCTCTGCCCCAGGCGCTAGAGTGGCTCTGGTCGCGGCAGAGCGATGCCCCGGAGGGGCAGAGCATCGCCCCCTGGTGGGCAGAGCTTCGGTCGGGCGCATGCGGGAGTGAGTCTGACTGTCTCTCCCCTTTTCCAGCTTCAGAAAAATACAAAAAAAAAAAAAAAAAAAAAAAAAAGAATGTTCTATTTTATAGGTGGTACAAATTAAATATTTGAAAAAACATGTCCATGGCCCTTTTCTAGATCTAAGGGATATTATGAATCTCCTACCACATATATAGAACCAAAACCATACAGCTAGATTCAAGGTAGATAAGTTAGCTACAAATTCAGATCTCACATTTCAAGACTGCAGGTGACATGAATGTGTGAGTTGATTAAATCAAAGCTTGGGGTAAATACTTTCCATAGAGCCACAGGGATATCCATTTGCCCTCTTATTTTCATTGAGACAAAAATGCAAAATTTGGCAACCTGGAACAGTAGTAGTTCACAACTTGGTTCATAAGTTTTCTCACTTTTAAACAACACAAGGAATTTTCTGTTGAAATGTTTCAAATTTTCATAAATATCATCCATTGCTATAACTAGCTACCAATTTTCTGTATTACCAAAGCATCTTCTTATTCATAATATCCCATCACTATTAGACTAAGAATAGATGAGCTAATCCATGAGTTATATATAAACTCCAGTAGAAGGGATATTAATAGAAATCTACTTTTTAGACAAATATGATATATAGATTTATCAGGGTACCATCTTTGAATCATTACTAATTTATGGGAAAAAAATAATGCTTTGTTTGAAACAACTGATTACAAAACCAAGTTATAAAACTATATATATATATATATATATATATATACACACACACACACACACACACACACACACACATACCACTATCTTAGACTCAATTTTTCACATACTCAACTAATACTTTTCTCAACTTGGCTCATCATAGGGGTCTCATTTATTCTCTGGAAAACTCTAATTTTTATCATGAGCATTATCTTCATTTTCTAAGAAATGAAAC